>NW_010973062.1:5863753-5870857 GCF_000737465.1 Haliaeetus leucocephalus
GTTTTAAGTACATCTTGGAGTTGATGTACGTCAGTGAAAAACGTGGAGTTGATGTACGTCAGTGAAAAACGTGCGCGTCAGGCGAGGGGAGCCTGCGGCGGCTTCGGCAGGGGCCCAGGGCGCCCGGGCCTGCTCTGCCCGGGATGGGCCCCGTGAAGAAGAATTACCCCCCGACCCCCTCTCTGGCTCTCCCAAACCCGCCGAGCCCGATCCGGTACATCTCCGAAATGTGACGTGACAGGCAGGTTCGAAAGCTAAATGTTGGATAATGGTGGGCAAACAAAGGACATCGGTTTTTGCATTATTTCTTTAATTACTTTAACCCTTGTTCGAACAGAAAGCATAAGGCCAGAGTAATTCAGCTTCTCCCTTTGTCATTTGCCTGCCATAAATATGCACCAGTCTGCATTTGAAAAGCTGAAGGAGGCCGCAAGCTTGCTGGACATTTATCATGCTCTGTTCCCTGTTAACAAGCAAATACTTTAGTTGAATGGCCCATTAGCAATCATTGTCAAATGCAGAATGCAAGGTGCTTGGATGTGACCCGCCTGTAAATTAGATGAGAGTGCCCCTGCGCTTTGGAGAATTTCAGCAAATGAATCGGGTCTTTTGATATACGTTTGTGAAGGTTAAGCTGCAAGAGAGGAGACGTATCTCAGCTCTTCAGGCCCCGTATATTCCGCCAATCCGTTCGGCTCCCTATATGCACTTGTTTATTTTGCATTTGTTCGGCTCCAGCAGCTTGACAGTTTTGGTTCTGGTTCCCTTTTCAGTCAGAATTGTGAAGCTTTCCAGCTTACTACAGGGTAGGCTAAGAATGACAAATTCAAGCATGTAATCAACATCTTCATAAAAAAAAATCCAGAAAATGAAAGAAAAAACCCCCCAAACTTAAAAAGTGTCCGAGTCACTGCCAAAGAAACAGCATGAATTCCATTTTGCCGAGCTCATCCCAGGCTCATTCCCACTAAAGAAAGACACAACTGTTATTGTAGGCTTCGGTGTTTTTTCCCCTTATGTCTAGACTCTGCCTAACAAATGCAGAGTGCCTTCTTTCGCCTCTTAGCAGAGAAATGAGCAGGCAATAAAGTAAATATTTCTCGTTTGAATCGTGCCCCTGATTTGCAATGTAATGCTGACTTTAAGTTGTGGCTGTTCACGGTTGTCAGGTGGGTGGAAAAGCAAGTCTTAACTATTTAGAAGGCTCTTGAAGAGAAAAGGCAAGGGAAAAAAAAAAATCCAAGCAGCTGCACTAGGAGAGGTATTTTACTACCTATACAGCCGCAAATCGCTTAAAGTAAATGACAAAACAATGGCTAAATTGTCTGCCGGCTGAACTCCAGGGGCTGACGGCAAACTCATCCCAATGATTCTAAGTTGGGGAGAAGGGGTAGGCAGATGCTTATCTCATGCATTTCTAGATTTCAGCCTGCCTTTCGGAAATAAATACCACCTAGAGACTAAGCCAGATCAATTTGCTTATCTGCAGCTTTATTGGTAAATAGGAATGGATGCTGGTTTGCTTGTGGTTTGGGTATTGGTTGGGTTTTTTTCTTTTGTATTTTTGCAGGATGGGAAACACAAGAGATGCTGAAGTATCACCTGGCCAAGGCACAGACAATGCAGCATGTTTATCTTTGCTGCTCCCATGGAGTGCGAGATGGAGACCCCAGCCTGAAACACAGCCGAAATCAAAAGGTCTGTTTTCTTTCCAGATAACTCCGGTCCTACCTATCCCCTCTGCTCTCTGTTCCTTGCCAGCATGCCCCTGCCCAAAGCCCAAACAGATTAAGGCAACAAACCCCAAGTGCAGCTAATTCTTCAGAAAGGCTGCTGCTAGGGCAGGAGTTAAAAAGGAAAATCTTCCACACCTAACAATTGCAGCCATCTCAAGTTTTAATCGGTCCCCATCTCGGCAGAAAGCAGTAAATGAAATCTATCTTTACCATATTATACGCCACCAATGAGCAAGAACTGAGCAGCTTTTCTTTACTGCTTTAACCATCCCAAGCCACAAGTAGGCCTTTCATACTTTCTAATCCCGGCCCCCAAGTTTTGTGTGGTTCTCACATAATACCTTACAGCCTGGAGCAAGGCCCTTCGTCTCCAACACCCCTTTCAGAGACGTGTCATTTCTAACATCAAGCTAATCTATATGTTGCCATGGCATCACCCTTTATCTGCCTTTACATCTTATGAACTGCATGGATTTACCACATTATTTTTATCTGAAAGACAGAAAATGGTGGTTTTATTGCCATACAATCAGATTACTGCTGCTAGTTTCTCTATGCCTTTTTACCATACTTCAATCAAAAGGGATCAGTTTCTTTATACTCTGCCCTTGATTTACATTACATCTGTAAAGACCTAGTCTGGGTTGTAATCCCCTTATTAACTATGACCAGGGTTGATTTGCCTAAAAATAAAAGCAAATTGTGTCAGACCTTTTCACTTTGTTTTTGATTCGGAACTACAAAATGGATTACTAAAGAAATCTTCAGAGTTCACACGGCTGGTATAGTACTGAATTTAAAATGAGAATTAAACAAGTTAAACATGGGAGCTGTGTCAACGGTTTACATTTTCCATCATGGGAGAAAGGCTGAACTGCGTTTGTCTTTGTGTTCTCTGGCTTTAAAGAGACAATGAAGCCACAGGAGTTTTTCCAAGCTCTTCTGACACTGTCCATTTGCCATCCCTCCCTTCCTCTGCTTTTCATGCAACTCCCCCCCAAAACTCTTCTCCCTTGCCACTCCCTCCCCACCCCCCCAAAAAACCCTCCCCTCGCTCAAGACAACAGTGTTCCGCTTAAAAGTCTGTATTCTGTGGCACTGCGTATTTTAATCAAAATATTTCGAGCAGTTTAACATTCCTATTTAAGTTTCCACAACGCCTCGCAAAGAATGAGCTCATAAGCAAATCCATGTAGATGTATGATAAATGACCTGAAAAACAGGTTTCTTTATGTCAGCAGCCAAGGCAGGCAGACATTAGGCATACATGAATAACATTTTAATCACTATTTTTTTTTTCAGAAGAACACTTTCTTCTCATTTGCAACAAGCAATTTCAAGTGCTACAGGTTGCACAACACACGAAGATCAGATTCTCAAAAAAAAAAAAAAAAAAAAGCCCCAAAAGCAACCCTGGCCCTGGCTGCTGCGCAGGTCTCTCTCTGTGCCAGCATGTCAGGGCAGCCACCTCGGGTCCTCCCCTGACTTCCCATTACAGGAGCCTGGGCTGAATTCGAGACCATCCCTCACACGTAAAGTGATGGGACTTCCTCAAAATGAAACAGGAAAAGGGGGGAAAAAGGGAGGGGGGGGGAAGAGGGAGAACTTGAGTGATTTTAGCTTGACTTGTAGTCACTGCCTTTCTAAAGGCAATTAGTTCATTAAACAAAGTGAAATAACATAGCACAGCTTACAGATAACATGCCTTAAGATAATTACTATAAATAATATAGCAATTATACTCCACGTATAAAAGGCAGAGGAAAATAACCAGCTGAAGAATTCGGCCTTCAGTTTGTTCTGAATTCATTTTGCTAATTCACTTGTGCTTCGGAGACCTGGCTACGAATGCCAGAGATATCAAATGGCCTGGAAGCCACCACTCACTCCTTGTATTAGCATGCCAAGTGTCAACAGCTATGTTTTGGGTACAATTTAGGAGCATGTGTTTAAATCATTTTAACCTTCCACTCCTGTTTCTCCAGCTTGAAGCTGTAATTGCCAAGGTTAGAAAGTGCGGTCCCACGACACAGGGCTCCCAAATAAATTCTTGTCTAGCTGAGAGGCTCCCAAACATGTTGTGAGATATCGTTTCAGCAAGCTCTTTGTGCTCCGGCTGGCTCGCCTGTCCTGTGAAACAACGGCTGTCCATTACCTACAGTTTATCATCCTGACAAAATGTGAGGAATGTGGATGTGAAAGCACTAACAATTCCACCCCTGGTGCTTTCTCCTTTTTTTCCCCTCTCTATATTAAAACCGACAAGATTAACCCAAATGCAAACTGCAGAGCATAGTTCAAGGGGCTATTCAATCCGCAGTGAATGCGCATTTGTTTACCTACAAAAATAAGAATTTCAGATACAATGAGAAGCAGACTAGTCTATATGCTACTGAATAGAACATTTAACAGGGTCATCAATTGTAGTTTATTTTATCAGTTTCTGACATGTTAGCATTCATTCAGAGGTGGGCTGTGAAATGTCCCATATATAACTGGTTATCAGAGGGAGAGAAAAACAGCTATATAATCTAACTTAATCAGTGTCAAAGGCACCAATTGTGAGGATAACCTTCCACATGTCACCAAGGGGAACCGCTTTGCTCACCGGCCTATAGCACGCAGTGAGTAGCGACACTTGGACATAAGCAATGGTTTTTTCAATGAGATTTCTCCACCGGCTGACTAAAAGGCACCCCATATACCACTATGTGCGGTCCTGTGTGCCAAAGGCGGTGCTGAGGCCTTGTGAGGTGAAACTGAGGTAAGCCGTGCTATCTCATATACATCGTTTGTCTTGGCAGAAACAACACAGGCAGAAAGTCCCCCATTAAAAAGTGTCAACAGGAGTTAAGTCCTCAGAGCAATTTTTCTCGTGTTTTCAGATCATGAGATCTAAGGTCCTTCAGAGGCCAAGTGTGTAAAGTCTACCAAAAGCATCCTGCAACACTGATGTTTAACCTCCCCAGCAATAAAGTCGCAGGTATAATTATTTTATGTATCTTAAATCTTACGATTTGGTCGAGGCAATAAAAGCAGATCTCTATGAAGGGAAGGGGGGGGTGGGGGTGGAAAGGGGGAGGGAGCTCTGTGTTCAAATGGCTACCGCATGCGCTCCGTCCCAGCCACCTGCTAGAAATTATAACCTCTAAACTTCTGTGCAAAGCCAATTCAGTTTATACGTTCACCTTCACCTAAAATTTATTATTTCATACTTTATATTAACCTGACTAACAACTTCTCCCAGCATTTAATTGCCTACCTGTTCGGCAGATTTATGCGTTGAGGCTTTCAATAGAGTTAAATGCACAGCTTCCCTGAATAAATTAACCGGCACCGAAGATAGTTATTATTTCAAACCGAGGAAGGAGCTTTATTATTATACTTCGCCAAGACCCATTCAGCAGCTTACTTCTGGAGCTAACATCCAGCCTGAATCCAGAGCGAGGACAACCTCGTCTAAGGAGAAATTATTCAGTATCCTTCAGGCGAACAGTTGTGATGAGAATTAGTAAGAAATCCTTGCTCCCAGAAGCAGAGCCGTCTCACCGGCAGCAATATCAGTAATGCGTTTGTAAGCTTCCTCGAACTCCGGGCCTGCGAGTGCCCTATAAATCACTAGCCCCAGCAATTGAAAAGACTAATTTTAATAGTGCACTCCTTCACCGTGGTGATTAAGCCTCGATGAATCACTCAAGAAAACTCAATTACATCAACAGCACAGCCTATTTTTAAGCGCGCGTTTAAGTTGAAAAAGTAATTAGGCACTATCATTAGATCTACCATTAACAACATCCAAACCTTTTTTTTGTAATCAGGGAGTTCGGAATTAGCCGAGAGGAGACGCCGCTCGCAGCTGACACGGGAACCGTACCCCCAGGCCCGCACGGAGGGCTGAAGGCGGCGGCTCGGACGCCCTCCCGTCCCCGCCGGCGATAACGAGGGACACGGCGGCCAGCGGCCGGGGGAGCGCCCGGCGCGGCCCGGGCTCTCCCGCGTTGGCACAGTGACCTCTGGAGGCACCGGCCGGGCCGGGACCCTTTTCTTTCCTTCCCCGCCGGCCCACGGACCCGGGCGACGCGACCCCGGCTCGCAGCCTCCCGACTGTCGAGAACGCAGCGGCCAGGTCGCTTTGTTCGCGGATGCTCCGTCGTACCTTCCTCACGGCGAAGGAAGGCTTGGGCTGGGCGGCAGCAGCAAAGCTGCCGAGCCACAGGCTGGAGCTAAACTTTATTTTAACTGGCTTCCCGCCTGGCGCAGAGATAAAACGATCATCTGTCACACAGTGCTAGGAATAAAACCACCGGACTGAGCAGTCCGCAGCAGTCCTGTCGGTCTCCATGTGATTTTTTTTATTTAAAGAGAGATCAGGAAACTTTTCGGTAAAGAATCTTACAGAGATGCAGCAAATATGTCCATTATTGAAAAAACACTGGCAGACATCTGCAGTGAGTTTTTCCTTCAGTGGGAGCAAGGGTAGGTAAGTAGTCTTGCTCTCCAGCCGTCATTGATAAACTGGAGATGCTGCTCCGAACTTTGAAATCTCCACCCCACTCCCGGAGACCCTGCCACCTACCCGGCGTGAACCCCCGAGCCAGGAAACACTCACTCTGCTCGCCTTGCCTCATCGCCACCCAACATCGCCTCTAAAAAGTCCCCCGGGAAAACAAGACGTGGGTTCAATCGGAAATTCGAAATTCAGCTAACACACTGCATACGGTTTGCTTTCAAATACACAGAAGTGAAGACACAGCACGAGTTAAAAGAAGTTATTTTAACCCAGTTCTGGTGTAAAACGCCCTAAACTCATTACAGACCACGTCTTCCCCCCGTGATCTCCGTTCTCTAAAACAGTGGTTCTAATCACAGAAGTTCAGAGGATTTCACAACTGAACCAAGCCAACTTTTATTTTGCATGTCAAAAATGAAAGGGGACAAAAAGAGAAGTGGGAACACTTTTTCATCACCGACTGGGATTTCTCTTTAGAAACACGGGCCACTTCCCGAAGAGTTCTTCTTCCCCACAGCAAGAATTGTGTATGTTTAAGAAGTTTTTTAAAGGATACGCTTCTGTTTTAAGAGTGTGCTTTGCGAGCGAAGTCCTGGGAACGCATGTACTTTTTCGCCTGGGTTTGTTAATGAAGAATGACACTAAATGGTTGTGTGACGGGTAATGCTTACTTCATTACTCACTGCCATGTGCCTCCATACCATCAACTCCACGACCAAATTTAGCCCTGCTATAACCAGATGGAACTTCGCGGGAGTCAGCGGGATGAGTCTGCACCCGCAGACGGACGACTCTTAGAGGATCGCCCCCCTTCCCCCGCAGCCCACCGCCGCCCGCCTCCCCTGCTCCGACCCCGGG
>NW_010973062.1:5872645-5872866 GCF_000737465.1 Haliaeetus leucocephalus
GGCGGGGTGATGGGGGAGAGCCGGCCCGCTCGCTCGCTCTTAGACCCGCTGTGGGGCTGTGCGGGAGAGCGCGGCTGGGGGAGAAAAATCGGGGGGGGGGGAAAATAAAAGGAAATAAAACCCGCCCCAACGCCCGTCTTCGCTAAACCTGAGCGGTTCTCAAGCACGCCGCTGGTGGCAGAGCCGGGGGGGCTCTCCCGCACCCTCCCCGCTCGCCCGGG
>NW_010973062.1:5873234-5888101 GCF_000737465.1 Haliaeetus leucocephalus
CCCCTGGCTCTTTGACATCATTTCTGCCCGGGGTGGGGGGGGAGCAACCCACGGGCAGCGCTGGAGATGCTTCCCCCCCCGAGGGGGGGGGTCTCCGCCCGGCAGCCCCCGCGGCACTTCCACGGGGCCACAGCTCCCACTAGCGGCCGGCGGCAGCTAAACCGCGGGGCGTGGGCGGGGGGAGCGGTCCCCCCTCGGTCCCTCTGTCTGTCCCTGTGTCTGTGTGTGTGTCCCCCGCGCCTCCCGCACTGCCCAGCCGGTTCTCCCCCCACGCTGAAAGAATTGCCGGCCGGTCGCGGGTGGGTGGCCCCGGGGGTGGGGGGGATGACGGGACACACACGGTTCGGGCTTAAAGGCTGGTGGGTGCGATGTCGGGGCGGCTGCTGTAAAACGAAGCGGGGAGGAGGGGGGGGGTATTACCGAATTTCTTCCAGCGGGGATTTCTTGCCAAGCCCGTACCTGCAGAAGGGATTAAAAGCGAAATCCGGGGGAAATGACGGCGCTCTCCCGTTCCCCTGCCCCTCAGCTGAGACACGCACAGAGCACGCTGCGACAGAGCGTGGAAAAGAGCCGGTTTCGCAGAGTTTTATTCCCGAAGAAGTGCGGGAATAAATCACTTAAAAACCGGGTCAGTGGTGGTGGTGCTCCTTCGGCTTTCGGACAAAGGCAAAGAAACCCTTATAAGGAAAAGGACTGGCACCGTAATCTAATTTATTTCCCTGATCAATTTGGAAGAAAATGATTTTTCCCCCACTACCGCCCTCTTTTTTTTTTTAACTAACCCGGTGTTTGAGGGCCCCCCCCCGCTCCTCTCCCTCGCTACAGAAGGGAAAAGGAGATTTGAGGCGCGCTCGATGCCCCATAGATTTTGTGTTAATTGTGTTTGGGAGTTCTCTAATGAAATCTACCGCTCAAGGAAACGAGGAAATCAGTTTGCTTTTCCACACAAAACATCGAATACGTTTTAAGTAAACTGCTTAATTAAATTTAATTTGCAGTGAGGAAGGAATTGCAGATCCGGAGACGCAATTTGGTGCAAAAGGATCCGATTCCCAGGACGGAAACTTTAGCGCTCGGGTGGGAGCCGGCGCTGGGGTGTCTGTGCACATCGAGGGGCATCAAAGGAGAGCTCCGCCCGTGAGGGGAGGAAATCCCTTAATTATTAAACTTTTAAGCAAATGTACGGTGGGTATCCAGTGGCGAGGCAGTGCCAACACGGAGCCTGATCAACGCTTCTAGCGACGGAGACGTGTAAAATGGGTTTACCTCAATTTGGGGCTTGCTGCTTCTGCTGTTTGTTTTGAAGCAAAAGGTTACGAGCGGTGTTTCGTAAAAGCTGTGAGTAAACTGTGACCTCTAACTCCCCGTATCCTTGCTTTAAGTAAACCAGAGGAAATGAAGAGCCCTGGTATTGTCTGAAAATATCCTCCTGTAGCTAAATATATCGCTCGACTTCTATTGTCCAGCGGCTAATCATTTTACGTAAATACAGCTGTTTACTCTCCAGCATCCTACTGAGCTGTAGGTGTACAGAAACCCGCGTTAATAAAGTCACTTTTTAAGTAAGAACCTAGAAAAACCCGAGAACTTATCTCCGAGATAACCCAAGCCACAAGGGTGAAGGCAGCCGAAGAAACTCGGGCTCGCTGACCGCCCCGCTCCGCTCCCCCTTTTCTGCCGGAGGGGCCGATCCCCGCGGCTGGGCTGGGGGCCGCTTTCTTTTTATTTTATTTTATTTTATTATTTTATTTTTTTTTTTGCGCCGCGGAGTTATTTGCGGGTCCGAGAAGGGGTCGGGACCGGGAGTGGGAGCGCAGAGACCCTGGGCAGCCGCGGTGCGGTCGCGGCCCCCCCCCCCATCCCCATCCTCGTCCCAGTCCCCATCCCCATCCCCGTCCCCCCGCTCCATCGGCCTCCAACTTTCCCGTCTCTCTTCCCAGGAGCAGCGGGAATCGCCCCGGACACGGAGGAAACCTGAGGGTACGCGTCGGGGCCGGGGGGGGCGGTTAAAACCAAGAAAAACTCACAGATAGTAGGAAGGGAGGAAGCGGCGGCTTCTCGGGGGGGTGCTTGGGAGGAGGGGCCCGGCAGATATTTCGGGTTTTGCGGAGAACGCGGTTTCCTGGCA
This sequence comes from Haliaeetus leucocephalus, assembly GCF_000737465.1. Taxonomy (NCBI): domain Eukaryota; kingdom Metazoa; phylum Chordata; class Aves; order Accipitriformes; family Accipitridae; genus Haliaeetus; species Haliaeetus leucocephalus. The sequence continues at coordinate 5,875,363 of NW_010973062.1, forward strand.
GACAAACTCGCGGGGGACACGCTCCGGGGGAGAGGAAATCCTGCCGCGGGGCCGTGGGAGCCCGGGCGTGGGGGGGGGGCGTGGGGGGGTGAGCGGGGCCAGCGAGCAGGTGAGACCCGTCTTTCCCTCTACCTTCAGGGGGAAAAAAACGGGACTCTGCCATCGGCACCGCGGAAAACTTTTATTTCTGGTCCTCCAGCCGGCCTCACGGCCAAAATCGGGTCTCTCGCTGAATGACCCCTTTCGGCTTCTTTCCGACAGTGATGGGGGCAAGAAGGACGTAGATATTGGCTCTGATCCTACAGAATCTGTAACAAAAAGGCAGCTAATCCGAACGGGATCAGGATTGGCCCCACAACCCCCAATTCTCTTTTAAACATCAGCCTGAACAGCTGCAGCGAGAATACATGGCACATGAAATTTTCTATGAAGTGGAAAAGCTCACCATCGTTCACCGTTACTGGAAAATTTACTAATGTTGAAAAGAGATAACTCAATAGATACAATTATTGCTAAATTTTATACAGACAAATGATTGCATGGTTGACACTGATTTAAAGGGATTGTTTGTTGTTTGTACAAAACGCTAAGTATGCCGGATACTTGAAACAGCTCCTAAAATACCACTCACGCTATAACAATGCGTTTTCTGCACTTAGGGGTAGAGTGAGCATTTATTTAGATGTTAACTGGTCTCTTCCATGCCTGTTTTATAACCGCAATTTTGGTTAACCGTAGCTTCTTAGAAAATGAGCTTGGCTCCTCCTAAATACAGCCACAAAATTCAAGCAGCCTTGTAATAAAAATCAGAAAAAAAAAGTTGGTGCCACCTAACCATGCATTTTAACTCTGTTTGACTTATTTTTATACTGATCCTCAGTTCCACTCTGTGAAAACAAAAATTCGTGCGTTATTTTGTGGTCTACAATGAGATACGTGGGATGGGAAACAAGACCAGGGATCAAACTTCTGCTACACGACCGACCTTTAGAAGGGTTTCTGTGTCCCCCCCTGCGCAGAGCTAACTGCTGAGCCAGCGTAACCCTCGCTTCAACATGTCAGTCCAGGAAAGACGATCGGAAGAATTAGGTTGTTCAGGACGGAAATGTCAACAGAGGCTCAGCACTCTTCAGTTGGCTAACAAAACAGTGGGATGGGAAGAGGGGGATAACCCTGACATGGACGCATTTGGTGGTACTGGCATGAAATCAGAACAGAGGTGCGCGAAAGCCGCGGTTCTGCTCCAGCTGGACAGGCCTGTTGGTCCGAAACTGTACCAGCCCAGGCATCTGGACCATATCCTCCTGCCTTGGAATGAGCCTCGGGCACGCAGGCAGCTCCACCGTTCTCTTCAGAAAGAAATCACCTCTGCAATGCGAACTGAAGAGTGTTTATCAACTTGAATTTCACCTGAACTTGCACTGAGTTGAGACCCTGCAGCAACAGAGCTAATCATTTTCCTCCCACTTGCCAAAGGGACAACACATCCCCAAATACTCTGAAAATGTTTAACGAGACCCTCCACGCAGTTAAGAATGAATCACAACCAATGCCTTCACATTTGGTGAAAGTGCGGAAAACAGCACAGAAACTCGAAATGACAGTAAGAGGGCACGTTAATAGCATCAGAAAGAGGGCTTTACGATCTTTGCATCAGCAAGGGCGATAGGCAGCCTGAGATGTCCGAGGTGACACAAAGCTTAAGAGAAAAGGAGAGACAACGAAGATAGATCCTTCTTTTTCAAGACAAGATAGGAGCGAATAAAGTATTGATACTTTAGTAAGATAAGACTGACATATCTGTCTATACGTAGGTATGCAGTTGCTTGGCACCTTAGACATCTTGCCAACCTAATTGCCTCTGCTTTGCTAAGCTTCAAGGACATCAGCTCTCCAATACATTTCACAGCAGTCAGCTTTCCACTTGTGCTTGGAAAAATGATGGTAACGAACATGGGAAGTTCAAAGGGCAGTTTAACAAATCTCCAAAGTAACAGCACACTGCTAGGATACTGCTGTTAAGGCCTTCCGCTCGCTCCTGCCTCTGCTGGAAAGATGCATTGTTCAGTATTAAAATAAGTCTCCAGGGCATTTATGAATAGGAGTTGGGAAAACGAAGATCTCTTCTGTCATGACATAAGGGAAATGAATACTGCTCAAGGTAGGTAGCAACAAAAAAATGCCTACCTGCCTCCTTGGGGAGGGAAGGGGGAAGAAAAAAACCCCAACACACAACACAAAACCCCAAAACAATCCAAAAATTGTCTAACCAAAATTTGAAGTTGAAACTTCAAACTCTGTACTGAAAGAAAAATTAAAACAGCCAACACAATTTCTAATAGCAATTTTTTAGGTAAATCAATATCCTCATGTAGACACACACCCCCCAAGCTCTTATTCAGTTTAATCGCTATACCTAAACATCAGCCTATGTTCTAACCTGCTTTGCATTAGACGGGTATCAAGTTCTAAGGGAATACAAGAATATCTCAAGTTCTTACCACCAAATGCCAATTTACCCCCCTCCCAAACCGCACGCACCTCTGTTTTCCTAGAAATCAATAGCATCCTTGAAGTCCTACAGTAATTTTAAAAAGAAAGCAAAGCCCAGAATAATGCAAATGTGACATCGACCCGCACCGGGTCTACAAAAAGCTATGGAAGAAACGCAGCATGCTTTAGGACAGTAAAGAGGCAGTGGTTTCCACCAACTGAACATCTGCCCAACAGAAAAATAAATATTAGCTGCTTTTCCTTTTATGAGGGCAGCAGGGAAGGACACACAGGTAGGGAGGTGTGGAACAGCAGAAAGGGCCATCTAATTGTGATTTTGTCCACACAGTAGTCCTAAAGGTGCGACTGAAAATAACCTCTCGGAGCCTAAGCCTACGCAATGTTAAGCGTAAAGAACAAATGTTATCATTTAGCAGCAAATTAGTGAGGTAGAACAAAATGCTAGGTACCACAGCTGCGTGTATGAGAACTTAGCTTCTTGCTTTTTGAAGAGGAAACAAAAATGCATAGGTCTGTTTTGAGTATTGACTTTTAATAGCTTGTTTCTCATAAGGGAACAGGGGATGTTTTCTGTTTTAGAAATACAGGTATCAGTTGAGCTTTAAATACAGCCTGCTCCTGCCAACAGGTCATGTACATGATTTACTTGGCTTCAGTTTTTGCTTTTATGCGTTAAGCAACCTTCAACTTTCTTTTGTAATACAATATATAGACAAATTTAAGTACAGTAATAGTGTAGGTATTTTACTGTCTTCACATTTTTCTTGACATACTGGACAAAGCGATACATATCGGTCGGCCCCCAAGCCCAGGTTTCATACAAAGCATGTTGAACACTGCTTTCAGTGGCACACTTAACTTGCTCCCACATTTAATTTGCCAAATCTACAGAAACAGATCCTTTGGGAATACCCGGAATTATTTCCACCTTTGACCAGTGACATTCAAATGCTCAGGCAACTACCAGTAACTTTCATTTTACGGTTACTAGAGATGTTGCACACTGACAGGAAAAAGAAAGTTTTAGAACTGGACAAGCTATAGTAATCCAGGTTTTGTTAGAAGAATTATATACAAAAGGGGACTTTTATATATAGTTTTCAATCTGTAGTTTCATTTTTCAAAATAAAACCTGTATATATAAATGGATAACATTCAAGATCTGTATATGAGTAACAGTTGCTTTCTGGCTAAAACAATACATTTAGACAGAATTTCACTTTCTGTTTTTCACTTCGAGTATGCTAGCCGGTCCAGTCCTTTGGGAAAAAAGTTCCATTTTTAAATCCTTTAGGATCCATCAGATTCATTATGTGGTAACGACCTTAATTTATACAATATACTATATTATGAGGTGAACTGAAGGGGATTAGATATGGAAGTATTGGTCTGGGTGCAGTAAGCCAAACAGCTGCTTGAACATGATACTACAGCTGAAGTAAGTCTCTGTCAGAATAAAAACCAACATTCATGAAAACAGCAGCAGCCATCAAAAACATTCACAACTGCAGGGAATTTTTACTATGTGTAATTTTGCATTATAAGTAGGAGAAGCCACAATAGTTTAAAGCAAAATTTTAAAAATACCACTATAGTTTTGAATTTAATAATGTGAACTGTCACTCTTAAAGCCGTTTATAGAAGTGTACTAAAAAAATTTACTTAAACATATGAATTTAAGACTTTCACTTTATTCAGCAAATTGGTTTATTTACACAATGGGGAACGCTGGTTGAATGCTGTCAATGTAATAAAAACAAATCTAACAGAGACAATACTGAACTCTCTCTATGTATTCATAGCAGAAGTGACAAACTATTTCCTTACCTGTATCAGGAACATCAAGCGCAACAATGGGACAGTATCATAGGACACTGATTTAACAATAAACCACAGAGGTCCAGTAATACTATGGCAATTTACTCATGTATTTACTGACTTTAAAAAAAAAAAAAATTAAAAGTCAGCAATACCCAGTATAAATTTCTGTCAATTATCAGAGTCAAACTCTGATGCGTAGGTCAGTAAAACCTTATCAGATCATCCACGATTCATAAAGTGACCTGATCTGCTTCAGACCACTAATACGGAAACAAAATTGATGAGAACAGATTACCCTCTAAAAGGCAACAATGATCTGATAAGGGTTTAACTTAATGGAAGTTTAAAAAAAATTAAGAATTGCAGAGCACAGCCCCTATTAGAACAAGCTAACTTTCCAGACTTTCAAAAAAGACAAAAAAAAAAATTTTTTTGAGAGGAAAAAAAAAAAACCAAAAAACACTTCAACATGAAGCTACCATACAAAGTTTCTTTTTGTTTTCCTTTTTTTGTTGGGTTTTTTTGTTTCTTTTTTTTTTTTTCTTTTAAGAGTTCAGAGTTGCAATTTAATCCTGGCTTTTTAGTGAGAAGGACAGTTTTGGCCTAGACTTTCCTTTGCCCAGGATAATTTTTTGCTCTTCCTTTTGCTGACGTTGTCTCTCTTGTTCTAGTTTCATCCTCTCCTCATGAATCTTTCTTTGTTCTTCAACAATTTTCAATTGTTCTTCAGCCTATATATGAAAATGGTAGAATTTAGGCCAGCATATTTTGTAGTCATAAAAGCAATTTACAAGTCCATATTAACTTCCAAACACGTCCAATCCTGCACAGGTATGTAAGCAGTCCTACCTGAGCTAGATGCCATAGCTGGTTGCAGGGAAGCTATTTAGAAAATGGTTATTTGAATTGAGTTTAGAAGAAACACTGAAAACTTCCTACAGCTAATGTATCAAGATCTTGAGTGCTCACATGCAATATTTTTCAGCATTGCCTTGCAAACAACACATTACATTTTAATTAAGGAAGTCAGTGTAGGGAGAGAAATTCCCCTGACACCTGTCATGTGTCAGATGAAGGCACAATATAATGAAGTAACAGACCTGCAAACAGAGGTCTCCCCACTCCAAAACCCACCTAAAAACCCCTCCTAATTCAAAACCATCTTTACTTGATTTGTAACAAGTCAATTCTTACACTGACTTATGGTTCTTACAGCTGTTCCAGTGGTCTTCTAGAGCTGCTTATTTTGTTCATTACGTCAGTTAATACTTTACATTTTCTATCTGTTCCATTTCTACCATACGAAGTTGAGAAAAGGGTAAAACAGAAAGAGATCTAAAGCAGATGTCGTTCAAGCAAACAGTTTTAAGAAGCATCATCTTTACCTGAAAACGGTGTAATTACTTGGGTAACTGAAGCTGATAAGAGTTCAATCAGGATTTAGAAGCAGCTTTGTTTGGCTTATCATTAATTGATTAGAATCGGCTAAATCATAGTGAATGTTCTCATGAGACGGGCACCTGCTTAAATAGGATTGGAGTACCAACACAAGCTAGACTTTCATAAGTTAGACACCTTAAGCTTATGCTGAAAGCCCCTTTCAGCACTTGTACATCACCATTGTACTAGTCTCAAATCCAGTTTGTACTTGTCCTGCCCAACAAAACAGAATTAGTCACTTCTGCTCTAGAAGCTGAACGAGTTTGCAAACTTTCTTCAACCTTCCCTGTGAGATACAGTTAAGAATGTACTTTCCAAATTCTGAACGCAACTACCTTCCTCTAAATTAACTGCTCCTGAACTATTTTTTCAGACTAGTCTTATTGCTAAGGATCTGGTCTCTCATGCTGAAGGGAAGGAGAGCAACAGTACTGAGGTAACCAGCAACAGCCCGAGTTCAACTCTAGAAAGGGTCAATTTGTTTAATTGTGTTGCAAATCAGGCAGAGGGACCTGTATTCCCCTACAGAACGGTTAACTACATCTTCACATACCAGTTTAGCTTGTGCTTCTGCAATTTTTCGGTTATTCTCTTCTAGTATTCGCTCTAGTTCCTCACGCTTTGCACGCTCTTCTTCCTAAAGGGGAGGACAGGGCAAGATGTTAGTAAAGTAGAATACTCATTTCTGCATGTGCACTAATCTTTCTCAGAATTCTTCTGTGAACTGACTTAAAGTGGCAGCTTTACAGCCACCTATTTTGTCTCACAACGGTAAATTGTGCAGCCACTAAAACTGGTTTCTAGTACTCAATTTAAATCACCCCGCCCAGTCCAAACAGCAACCAACTAAACCCTCCCTAATCATAGAATCCTGACAATTTATTACTAGAATTTTAATATCACACAAATCAACAAGGACAACTACAAAAACTGGATAGTATTTACCAAATTAAAAAGTAAAATAGAAAATATAAATAAAGTGAATAGTTTGTCTCACCAATTAAGTATACCTACGTATTCTTTACCTATACTCCTTTAATCAGCATTAAAAGTTGAATATTTACTGTCTTGTCCAGTGTCCTGCAGAGTGTGCTCCTCGGCTGCCATACGCGCCAGCTTCCTCTTTAAAATGATTTGTACTGTTAGCTTGGCAATACCTGCATCAGCAGCTCAACCATTTATAAAGAAACAACATACAAGGAAGGCTGAGCTGAGGAATGCAGATGTTTATGATAAGAAGGAACAAAAATATGTAAATCATTCCTAAGGCAAACAATTAATAAGAAAAATACATTTACTGTTAGTGAAAAATACAAATGGTAATCCATACTTCATGGAGCTATGGGCTTCTTTCATGGGGAGAATGGACTTAACATTCAATATTTTGACAATTTTAAGACAGCTGAAACTGTCATTTGCAGTCTGAACTTGGAATTCAGGAGTCCAGGGAAGGCAAGATCAGGAAATAAAGCCTTGTAATTGTTGTTTTCTTGGTGAATTTTATGGAACTCTGTTATGCAAGTCATAAATATGAAGACTGCGTGAAAGCTTTTGAGGTGTTTCAGTTCACGTAATATATATATCCGAATTATTTTAGTATTTGGAAGATTTAAAGTTAGCCAGAGGTTTGTGTCTGTGTAAGAAAAAAAAGTTAATACGAACAAAGCAAGCATATGAAGAGAAAACTTCTTACTATGACTAGTAACCAGCTACTAGCTAGCACAGTTCACTCCAGGCATGGAAGTTTATTCTGCGTTATAAAGAACTGATGGGACTTCTCCACATCACACTGACAATAGCAAAAATACTTTAAAAAAAAAAAAGTCATCCATCTGAACAAATGAAAACCTCTATACATGAAGCATTTGCTGACTACAGACGTCTACATTCAACTTAAATTCTTTCATAGTAAAGTCTGAATTTGCAAGACAAGTGTAATGTATATTCTTAATATTTGTTGTAACTCAGTGTTCCCGTGGTTTTTTTTGTTTGTTTTTTTTTTTTATTAATTTAAAGATACTATGTGACAGACAAGTCACTTCTAGTATGAAGGGGAAAGCTTCATTGCTACTGTCTTTCCTTTTGTAAGCCAATCAAAACATTAATTTAAAATAAATTGTGCAGGAAGTACAGAGTGAAAAAGGCATTTGAGACTTATGACTATTTAGCACAAACTTCCTTTACAGTTTAAAGTTTGTCTTGAATTTTCTGGATCCTGGAATGATTGGTGCAGGCAGGCGTCAAAGCCTTTAGTAGCAAATTACTGTCTCACAGAAAGACATTTTCAGCTTCTGCTCCAGCTGCTGATTAAAAAAAAAAAAAAACAAAACGGAAAAAAACCCACAAAAACCCAAGTCACATGTTCAGCTTGACTTCAGACAAGGGCAACCTGCTCTTTTATAACTTCTAGGGAAAAAAAAAGTTGTTAGTAGTTATTAAAAATGGATATAATGATTTGGACATAGATCCTTCGTGAAGACGTGGATGGGCTTATGCTCCAAGTCCCAGAATTAGTCCAATGTATGCTCAAGGAAAATGTTCATTTTAAATGAAGAGTAAGAAACCTATTTGTTAAAGACAGGTACTGCAGCTCACTGCTGGACCCTGCTTTTTGCCTGACTGAAGGCAAAAGCCTCTTACAGTCTATGTAAACAAAATGAAACAAATGAAGGATACATAATTACAGATTTTCAATACCCTTCCCCAAAAATGAAAGGACCGCTGATAAATCCTGCAGCCATGGCAAAAGTTTCAAACAATTCTGAAATATGTAGGTCAGTTCCATTAAAAATCAAGTATCCTTGTTCAGGTTTTAGGAGAATAACTGTTTAAGTATCAGTGAGCTCCTCTGAATAGGCTAGAAATTAAGTTTCGCAGCAATGCAAGTTTATATGAGAAGGGAATTAGATTTGCTGTATTCCATCTCTTTCTGAACCGAACAGGAGGCACAAACCGACACTGAAAGTTTTGCCATGGACTGTCTCTACTTTCCAAACGACCGAGCGTTACCTCTCTGGCTTTTTGTGCTGCAAGTTCAGCTTGTCGCTGTCGCTCGAGTTCTTCGAGCAACTGTTTTTCCATGATGCGCTTAGCCTCCTCCACCCTGCGGAGAACCTCTCGCTCAATCTCATCCTTCCTTTTCTCCAACTCTTCTTCTACACGTTTAGCCACAAGCTCTTCCACTCTTCGAGCAGTTTCTTCCTCTATGAGTTTCTCTTCAATTTCTTGTTGACGACTACGAAATGCAAACACAAGGATTACCTTTTTAATCAGTAAGGAATGGTTGCACTGAAACAAACTCTTTCAAATACACAGCATCAGCCACGCTACTGAATCACTTTTAAACAGTGATTTTATACCTCATACACACAGATTGTATACTTAAAGAATGTTCTGCCCTATATTTAAGGAAAGTGAATATTCAGGCAATCAGTGTTCCTGCCACAAGGAACCCATTCAAACTGTACCATATTTAGCATCTCTCCATATCTCAAGAGACGGCAATTAAGAATACTACTTATCATACTTCTTCTTGATCTTTGGGGGGGGGAAGACCCCAGTCAACTTTGGCCATCCTTCACCCTTCAGGAATTTAAATAGTCTCAATTTTAAGCCACATGTACCAATAATGTTTTGCAAAACCTTCTCGCAAAGCCACCACCTCAGACGCATCAAACTTATCTCTAATAACTAAAATAGAAGACAGAAGCAATAAAATTTGTGATTTGAATATTTTAACGAGAATTGCAGGTGTTGTATCTGTAATATAGTTATCCAATCATTTACCTTATCAAATTTCAAATACCTCAGCTCTCCTTAACTTCTTTATTGCAGCACTCTGTTTCTACCATAATTATCCAAAATAAAATATACCAATACCAAGCGCCAAATAAATCCTTGCAAACTTTACAGTTTTCCATGTTCCGAATTTTGGGAGCATTTTCAAATGTCTTCTTGTCTTTATTTTTGTTTAGCAGCAGCATTACCACTTAGCCTGATCACTGTTTTAAGTTCTCATTAAAAAGGATACAAAAAGATTAGGTCAATTTGCAGGTTTATTACCAAATGAAGGAAAAAAAATCTTCCAGGTCTTAATTACTAGTACAATATGGCAATTAGACATCCAAAGACCAATAAAAGTGAATACTGTATAGCTATGGTTCATATAGCACTGTTTATTTAGAATCATTATGGGCTTTGGGGAGAAGGTTGTTCTTTTTAACCTTGAAACTGAACCTTCATTTTAAGTATTCTGTGAAGAACGGAATAATTTTATAAACATATCTTCTGGCCTGTCAGCAACAGAAATACATGATTTAGAATAGCAACTACTGTTATAATATCCTAATATCCTGTCATTTTCATAATGTTTGCATTTTCTTATCTTATTTATATTGAGAGACATAAAAAAGCCTCATTTAAAAAAAAAAGTCACAGGATTTACTAACTTTTAGATTTCCCAGGGTACAATTTGCAAACATGCAATAGGAGATAATGAAGTAAGGATTACTGACCTAGACAAACAAGTGAAATACTGAGGTGAAAGGCTCCCAGTTTCCCCTGTTCATGTATCTTCTTTTCAAAAGTGTACTGAACCAAACAGATAGTCTATCTCCTTCAGTAAGAAGTTCTGGAACCCTCAACTTAAACATTCAGCCCCAGAAGACAAACTTTATTCTTGCGTTCCTCAAGAGATAGCAAACTTATCCTGTGGTGCATTAGGCCAGCATTCACTTTTCCTAAAGCAACACAAAAGATCTTGAGGTGGTCTTTTCAGAAAAACAAAAAAAAAACCTAGACCACCACCACCATCCAGAAAAACGCATCAACCCCATTCTGTTAGCGTGTCGCTGCCAAGCCACTACCTACAGTCCTTTCTGGACAGATTTTCAAACATCCTTTATATACCAAATACCCTTTTATTTTTAAAGGCTTTTCTTCCCTCTTATGAGTATTTATTCAACTGCAAGTACTCTCACCATCCTGTACTGATACAGCTTAGCATACATAAGAGGCTGTTCTACAGAAATAATTTTTCAGAAAGCTCATATTCACATGTTTTATTCAACTATTTTAGCTTTATGTTTAACATCAGGGAAACCTAGAATAAAAGTTAGCTAATTGAATAAAGATAGTACATAGTTACCAAAAAACCCCTGACACTCATGTCTGAAATAAGTTTTCAAATATGCTCAGCAACTGATGATGTACTCAAATTAAGCACTGTGCTCACACACATTTCATTCTTCTCACTCCAACAAGTTCCATTCAAATTTCATTAAACCAAGCAAATATATCTTTTCACATTCATAGGCTATGACATTATTACAAATATATAATAGTATATATAATGGCTTTGAGTTTATCAAGAAAATCAAATTATAAACACAGATATAAATATCAACGATTTATTGTGTAGTTTATACCAACCATTAATTATTTTAACATTGCATGAACTTACAGTATTTTATAAACAGGTGTAAGTTTATCATCCTGACCTACTGAGCCATGACTTGAGAGCAACAGATAAGTCAATAAAGTTTTTTTCATATGCTCCACTTACTTCTTAAAAGACTAATTTTGTATAATCTGCAGAAAAGAAACTGCTTACATTTCAGCAGATTTCTGAGGAAAAAAAAATGTACTTGCAAGGCCTTTACAGAAGACTAGCGTTATAGGAAAAAGCAGAAGTTAGGCTATGTATTAAGATTTGAACAGACACGAGAAGAAGGTCATTTTCAATATATGAACTGTTCACTAGTTAATTCACTCAGCAAGAAAGTACTTCCTTCCTTAACATGAGTATATACTACCATCTATGACATGATTTACAGATGACTTACTCAAATACCATAGTTTTCTACTCTATTGAGTTTTGTTACTTCGCCTTTTTGAAATTTAAAGCGTATTCTAGAAGCATCAAAATTCTATACCCAATCTTTTCCGATATTGTTTCGCCCTCAAAAGTTTACTATTCTGTTGCCAATATCGCTCAAATCCTACACAGACTTCTGGAGTATTTTAAAATTTCAAAGGTAACTCATATAGAAAACGTACTTGCATATGAACTCACACGACTCCAGAAGACTAAGATAAACTATTCACTGTATTCTCAAATTGTTAAGCACATTCCAATTTTTTATTGCAGATATGCATGGAATATTTTTTATTAATTTAGGTACTGATTAAAATTATAAACCACAAAATTAGGATCAGCAACTCAAAAAGCCTTCAACATTTTCACGTGAGTCTGTGTTACTAGCCAAGTTTTTGATGGCATCGCTGTCACATTCCGGTTAGCAAAGGAGATCATGGACAAACAAAAGTGAAAGCGACAACTCGGGGCGACCAAGCCTTCTGAACTAGAATCAGTACTGCATTAGAATAAGATCGCTGAAATAAAACTCAAAGCTCCACCTGAGAATTAACAGAACTACTTGGCTGTAGTGCTATTTGTGGATTCGGTGCTCCAACGAGCAAGGGTAACAGCCAAAGAACAAGAATCACTTTATCACAACTGTTAAAACCATCGTTATCTCTACTGCATAAAGGCCTCCTTCATAACTCGACAGTATTGCTAAACGTCTTAACGCGCACCCAGTGCTCATTAAAAGAGAATTCATCTATCTCTGTAGACTTTATAAATAGCCACATTCCCCACAAGGAAAACTTGAAAAAAGGTTTCAGATGAAACAGGTCACCGGATCTCACCGTCCCGCTCGGCAAGAAAACGGACAGAAAACAAAACGAAACGAAAGAAACTGTTAAGACAACCGTCGCCCAGCACTGCCCCAAACCCCACTCCGAGGAGCTCCGGCCGCCTCCGCTCGACGCAGAACGGGCTCCACGCAGCCAAGGGGAGGGGCCGGGGCCGGGGCCGGGGCCGGGGCACAAAGCCCGCGGGGCGCGGAGGCCTCTGCCGCGGAGCGCGGTTTCCCCGCGGGGGGGGGAGACCGGCGGCGGC
>NW_010973062.1:5888111-5889396 GCF_000737465.1 Haliaeetus leucocephalus
CACCCCGCGCCGGCAGCTTCTCCCGCAACCGGGCCTTTAGGAAGCGGAGGCGGGACGGCGGGCAGAAGGCGGGCCTCGGCGAGGGCCTGAAGGCCGTCGCCCCGGCCGCAGGCGGCCCCGGGGCTGGCGGAGGACGGCGCGGAGAGCACGGCAGCCCGCCTCGGCACCCCCCCTTCTCCCTTCCCCTCACCCCCCCCTCCGCGGCCGCCCCCGGGCTCACATTTTCCGCTGCCGCTCGAACTCCGCTTTTTTCTCCTCCTCCTCCCGCTTCTGCTTCTCGTCCAGGCTGCTGCGCTTGCTCACCGTGCGGCCGAAGATGTCGATGCGGTCGGGCGGGGAGGAGGCGCGGTCGCGCTCTCGCTCCCGGTCGCGGCGGGAGGAGGGGGCCGTGTTGGAGCGGGAGCGGGAGCGCGACTCCCGGCGCCGGTTCCGCTTGCTCTCCCGGGACTTGGAGCGTTTCCGCGCCCGCTCCTTCTCCCGGGAGCGGGACCGCGATCGGCTCCGGTTCTTCTTGTTGTGCTTGGAGCTCTTGGTGTGCTTGGAGCGGGACGAGCTCCGGCTGCGAGACCGGCCCATCCCGGCAGAGGAGGCGAGGAGAGGAGAGGCCGCGCCGGCGACCGCCCGGCCGCCCCCGTCCCCTTCCGCTAGCGGCGCCCGAGGGAGGTGCGGGGAGGCTCCGCACGCATCGGCGCCGCCCGGGCGGGCCCCTCGTCCTCTCCCTTCCCGCCGGCTCCGCGCTGCGAGGAGGAGGAGGAGGCCCCGAAAGCGGGAGCGAGTCCGGACGCAGGCAAGATGGCGGCCCTAGCAGAGCGGTGACTCTCCTCTTCCGCCCCACAATGCGCTGCGCCGCGCCCGAGCCGTTCGCTCCCCCGCCTTCGGCGTCGCGCCGGAGGAGCACGAACGCACTCGGCAATCTTCGGCAACCAATGGCGAGCGTCGCTCCAGGAGGGACCCCCCCCCCCACACCTCAGGCAGACCGTGTGCCCCCGCGCATGCGCGCAGCCTAGTCTCGGCGTTGCCGCCGGCGGAGGAGGCGTTTCGGGGAGGTTACGCGGGGCCGGGCTGGGCCGGGGTGGTTAAGGGCGGCGGGGCCGGGCCGTCGGGGGTCAGCCGGTGCGCTGGGGGGCTGCTTCGCTCGCCGGTGTCCCCAGCAGCCGTGCTGTCCTTGCCGTTAGTGCCGCGGGGCCGGGCGGGCGGCGGCTGGGCCGCGGTGAGGGCAGGCTCCTCAGGAGGGAGGGCGGGGGTGTGTGTGTGTGAGGCGCTGAGGAGGGAAAGGTAAGGGGGG